>NC_079195.1:14282469-14287469 GCF_029499605.1 Hyla sarda
GATCCTATTAATACCTTGGGACATAACAGCTTACCACTTCATAGTGACTTCATAGAACAAATGAATATACAAACCCTTGTGGATTTACAGTATGAAACGACTGAACATATTAATGGTGTGGAAAATACATTCAAAACATTTACAGCAAAAAATCCTAATTTTTATCCTATCCAATCCAGATCGGAAGGTATGGATGTTTTTCAAACCAGGGTCGAAGAGGACTTGAAAAAATTGTACCACCAAACTACATCCATACCTCACCACAATTTAACATTTTCTCAGCGACAGGCTTTGCATGATCTATCCAATAATAAAACACTGATCATCCGTCAATCAGATAAGGGAGGTTCAGTGGCTGTAATGGATGCGTTACTTTATAAAAAGTTGATATTAGAGATGCTGAATGATACACATACCTATCGACTCCTCACCAGTGATCCAACCAATATTGTAAAGAACAAATTATCTCATCTTCTTGAAGAAGGAGTTACATTATCCATCATAACGAAAAGACAAGCAGAATATCTTTTACCAAGTTTCGCCAAATGTCCAGTATTCCATGCTCTCCCCAAGCTACACAAAGATAAATTCCCCCCTCCCTTGAGGCCCATAGTAGCGGGCATTGACTCATTGTTGGAAAGGTTGAGTGCATGGTTGGATGGCCTCCTGCAACCGCTAGTATCTCGAACTACAGGATTCATCAGAGACACTAAAACACTGCTACAAGCTATGAAGATGCGCAAATGGAACAACGGGGACAGTTGGATGTCATGTGACATAACTGCTCTTTACACATGTATTCCGCATGATAAAGCTATATTAGCTATTTCCTACCACCTAAAGAAATATAGCGCATATAGTATAGTATTGCAACAATATATATTAGATGTCCTACAGTTCTTATTACATCATAATTTTTTCTGCTTTGATTCCATATATTATCTACAAGTAACTGGTTGCCCTATGGGCTCGAAATTTTCCCCCTCCCTAGCCAATTTGTATATGGCATATTGGGAGGAGGTCGTCCTGCTCTCCCCTGCCAACCCATTCTTCCATCTTGTGGGTTGGTATGGGAGATACATTGACGACCTCCTCCTGATTTGGAGGGGTACACAGCCACAAGGAGTTGATTTTTCTAATTTTCTTAACAATAATGATTTATCTCTCATCTTTACTTGTAATATTTCATCTGACCAAATTGATTTTTTGGACATTACTCTAATAGGAGATCACGAATCTCAGAGCATACATACTAAGATGTTCCGAAAATCTTGTGCTGGCAATAGTCTTCTCCATTCATCCAGTTGCCACCCAGAACATGTCACTCGCAATCTGCCCATAGGAGAATTTGTCAGGGCCAGACGTGCCTCATCAGATCATCATACATACACTCACACCTGTCTTGACATTAAAAAAACGTCTTCGAGTCAGAGGTTATAAACCACAAGTCATAAATAGAGCTGAGAATATAGTTAATTCTAAACCTACTGGCCACTATTTACAGGACAAACAGAATGTCACATCCAATACACAGGTTTTACCCACATTTACCACACCATTTTCTGAACAATTTCATGAAATTAAGCAAATAATTTACAAGCATTTACCAATTCTTCACTATGACAAAACCATGTCTAATATTATTCAGGATGGCATCCGAGTAATACCCCGCAGGGCAAGATCACTTCATAACATTCTGTCCCCCAGTGAGTTTAGCTCCTCACCCAAACAGGACACTTGGTTGACTTGTAAAGGGAGCTATAAATGCAGCCATTCTAGATGTTCTATATGTCAGTATATGACCAATCAAACTACATTTCACTCATGTACTACTGGGCAGACACATAATATAAAAAGTTTTATTAACTGTCAAACGCATCATGTAGTTTATAGCATTACCTGCGTACGGTGCAATCTACAATATGTGGGCTGCACGAGCAGGAAACTTAAGGTTAGAATTCAAGAACATCTCCATATACCCGATAGTAACAAGATCACAAACAGATCCATGTCAGGTTTTACGAAACACATCATTGATAAACATGCAGGTACTATTCCCCAAATTACTGTGACTGGCTTAGAGAGGGTACGCCCACCATCACGGGGTGGTGACTGGAGTAGGGCCGTGTTCAGACGGGAGGCGTATTGGATTTTGGTTTTGGATACTCGCTTCCCGTATGGACTTAATTTCAGACACGACCTGAGCTACATCTATTAGAGGCTACTAAGTATACGTTTGTTTTGTATAATGATTCTCCAGTATATACCATCTATGAAGTAATATCCATGTCTTGTTTTACCTCTTGCCTTGTGTTCACCTGACCTTAGAGGGTGACGTCACCATTTGGAATAGTATATAAGGTATATCTGTTGTCTTTAGCATTGACCATGATTAAGACTTGTTAACAAGTCGAAACGCGTTGGTGCGTTTCGTTTGTGCTTTTAGCCTATTCTTTTTTTCTACTTTGGATTTTAATATGATTCATTAAAGCTACCATTTTTATCCAGTCCTGGGAGCCGGATTTTCCTCATTTTTGCTTCATCCTTTGTACCTGGGAACACGGCCCTTGCTCATTCCGTGGCTTCCGCTGGAAGGTGTGCTGAGTTCATTGTGATCTGGGTCTGCATGCTGCTTATGGTGAGCTGAACCTTTACCTATACTCACAAAGCCACGCCCCCTCTCACAAGCTATGCCTCACAAAGCCACACCCCCTCTCACAAGCTATGCCTCACAAAGCCACGCCCCCTCTCACAAGCTATGCCTCACAAATCCCCACCCCCTCTCACAAGCCATGACTCACAAAGCCACACCCCCTCTCACAAGCTATGCCTCACAAATCCACGCCCCTCTCACAAACTATGCCTCACAAAGCCACGCCCCTCTCACAAGCTATGCCTCACAAATCCCCGCCCCCTCTCACAAGCCATGCCTCACAAAGCCACAACCCCTCTCACAAGCTATGCCTCACATATCCACGCCCCCTCTCACAAGCCATGCCTCACAAAGCCACGCCCCCTCTCACAAGCTATGCCTCAAAAAGCCACGCCCCCTCTCACAAGCTATGCCTCACAAAGCCACGCCCCCTCTCACAAGCCATGCCTCACAAAGCCACGCCACCTCTCACAAGCTATGCCTCACAAAGCCACGCCCCCTCTCACAAGCCGTGCCTCACAAAGCCACGCCCCCTCTCAAAAACTATGCCTCACAAAGCCACGCCACCTCTCACAAGCTATGCCTCACAATACCACGCCCCCTCTCACAAGCCATGCCTCACAAAGCCACGCCCCCTCTCACAAGCTATACCCCACAAAGCCACGCCCCATCTCATAAGCTATGCCTCACAAAGCCACGTCACCTCTCACAAGCCATGCCTTACAAAGCCACGCCCCCTCTCACAAGCTATACCTCACAAAGCCATGCCCCCTCCCACAAGCCATGCCTCACAAAGCCATGCCCCCTCTCACAGGCTATGCCTTACAAAGCCATGCCCCTTCTCACAGGCTATGCCTCACAAAGCCACGCCCCCTCTCACAAGCTATGCCTCACAAAGCCACGCCCCCTCTCACAAACTATGCCTCACAAAGCCATGCCCCCTCTCACAAGCTATGCCTCACAAAGCCACGCCCCCTCTCACAAGCTATGCCTCACAAAGCCACACCCCTCTCACAAGCTATGCCTCACAAAGCCACGCCCCCTCTCACAAGCCATGCCTCACAAAGCCACACCCCCTCTCACAAGCTACGCCTCACAAAGCCACGCCCCCTCTCACAAGCCATGCCTCACAAAGCCACGCCCCCTCTCACAAGCTATGCCTCACAATACCACGCCCCCTCTCACAAGCTATGCCTCACAATACCACGCCCCCTCTCACAAGCTATGCCTCACAATACCACGCCCCCTCTCACAAGCTATGCGTCACAAATCCACGCCCCGTCTCACAAGCTATGCCTCACAAAGCCACGCCCCCTCTCACAAGCCATTCAGCCTACAATATCTTTATCACAACTCAGTCCCACCTAAGGTTGAGATGTAAGGATGGGATATGAGGATATACAGTCAAGATATGAGGTCGGGATATGAGTACTTGATATATGGATAGCATATGAGGACTGGATATGAGGTTGGGATATGAGGTCGAGATATGAGGTCAGAATATGAGGACGGGATATGAGGTCGGGATATGAGGTCGGGATATGAGTACTTGATATATGGATAGCATATGAGGACTGGATATGAGGTTGGGATATGAGGTCAGAATATGAGGACGGGATATGAGGACGGGATATGAGGACGGGATATGAGGACGGGATATGAGGTCAGAATATAAGGACTAAAGCGTCATTGTTGCTTTTCCTCTCCCACATGGTTTAGGTGGGAGGATCAGACAACGCCGGGTACTCCAAGGCACAAGGTTGAGAAGCAGGGGCTGAGCTAAAGGCTCATGAGCTCTCGAGCACAGATTCAGCCTGGGCCCCACCATGCCACTGATAATCTGGGCCCCACCATGCCACTAATAATCTGGGCCCCACCATGCCACTGATAATCTGGGCCCCACCATGCCACTGATAATCTGGGCCCCACCATGCCACTGATAATCTGGGCCCCACCATGCCATAATAATCTGGGCCCCACCATGCCACTGATAATCTGGGCCCCACCATGCCACTGATAATCTGGGCCCCACCATGCCACTAATAATCTGGGCCCCACCATGCCACTGATAATCTGGGCCCCACCATGCCACTAATAATCTGGGCCCCACCATGCCACTGATAATCTGGGCCCCACCATGCCACTGATAATCTGGGCCCCACCATGCCACTGATAATCTGGGCTCCACCCACCATGCCACTGATAATCTGGGCTCCACCCACCATGCCACTAATAATCTGGGCTCCACCCACCATGCCACTAATAATCTGGGCCCCACCATGCCACTAATAATCTGGGCCCCACCATGCCACTGATAATCTGGGCCCCACCATGCTACTGATAATCT
>NC_079195.1:14292469-14294969 GCF_029499605.1 Hyla sarda
TATGAGATAGATAGATAGATAGATAGATATGAGATAGATAGATATGAGATAGATATGAGATAGATATGAGATAGATAGATACATAGATATGAGATAGATAGATAGATAGATAGATAGATATGAGATAGATAGATATGAGATAGATATGAGATAGATATGAGATAGATAGATACATAGATATGAGATAGATAGATAGATAGATAGATAAACATGAGATAGATAGATAGATACTGTAGATTTATTTAGCGGTCTATATGTTACCTCTTCTATATATGATTTTTCGGGGGCTCTGTATGTTACCTCTTCTATATATGATTTTTCATGGGGTCTGTATGTTACCTCTTCTATATATGATTTTTCAGGGGGTCTGTATGTTACCGCTTCTATATATAATTTTTCGGGGGTTCTGTATGTTACCTCTTCTATATATAATTTTTCGGGGGTTCTGTATGTTACCTCTTCTATATATGATTTTCCGGGGGGTCTGTATGTTACCTCTTCTATATCTGATTTTTCGGGGGTCTGTATGTACCTCTTCTATACGTGTCATTTTTCGGGGCTCTTTATGTTACCTCTTCTATATATGATTTTTCGGGGGTCTGTTTTTTACCTCTTCTATATATAATTTTTCGGGGGTTCTGTATGTTACCTCTTCTATATATGATTTTTCAGGGGGTCTGTATGTTACCTCTTCTATATATAATTTTTCTGGGCTCTGCATGTTACCTCTTCTATATCTGATTTTTCGGGGCTCTGTATGTTACCTCTTCTATATCTGATTTTTCGGGGGGTCTGTATGTTATCTCTTCTATATATGATTTTTCGGGGGTCTGTATGTTACCTCTTCTATATATGATTTTTCAGGGGTCTGTATGTCACCTCTTCTATATATGATTTTTCGGGGGTCTGTATGTTACCTCTTCTATATATAATTTTTCAGGGGGTCTGTATGTTACCTCTTCTATATATAATTTTTCGGGGGTCTGTATGTTACCTCTTCTATAGGTGTCAGGCCGCCCTGCCTGCGCTCCATCCAGCTCTATAATTGGGTAATTACAATGTCGCTGTTGCGGCTCCTCTCGCCCCTTTGAAAGCTGTGACAGATAAGAGATATTGGAAGTGACATTGAGCGCTGAGGCGGTGGCGGTTGCGGAGCTGACACTTCCCGGCACAGTCGTCTCTCTCTTCTGCCCTTGAAGTGCAGCTTGTATTCCGCAGTCTGTCTACCCCCTGGGAAAGACTTCTTGGCATAAGAAAAGATTCTTATCACATTTCATGGGGGAAAAAAAAGAATATTTACTATGAAAAGGAAAAGTTTGAATCCAAGATCACGGATGATTAAAGTGTCATTTGTAGTATCTCCTAATGAGGCTGGTGGCGGGGCCCGTCCTGCGGGGGGCCCCATCATTAAGGACAATGAGGGGCCATGACAAAGGTTCTCCTTGCTAAAGGTATTACCAGAACAAAGGTGTGTTTTGTAATGGCGCTCGTGCCTGGCGCCGCGCGTTTACTGCAGAAGAATAATCGCTGGATCGTGTGCGATAAAGTCAGATAATGTGCTGTGGAACTACAAGTGCCAGCAACCCTCTAAAACAGTGGTCTTCAACCTGTGGACCTCCAGATGTTGCAAAACTACAACTCCCAGCATGCCCGGACAGCCGTTGGCTGTCCGGGCATGCTGGGAGTTGTAGTTTTGCAACATCTGGAGGTCCACAGGTCGAAGACCACTGCTCTAAAATATACAGTAGATTTAAAAAAAAAAAAATCTGTGCAGCCCTCTAGTCCAGTTTTATCTGTAACTGGGAAAGCTGGGTGACAATCGATATGAATGACATTACGCTTCCAGCCTATTCTCCTGAAATAATCTCTTGGCAAATCTCTCTAGCTACGTAACTTTTATGTTTTCCATTCAGAGGTCTGGGAAAGCTGGGTTTCTGTGGAGGCCAAAGTGTTTCCCCAGATAAAATAGGTAAACAGGAGTTTTCAGTAAAGAATAACCATTATATCCATGAAAAGTTCCTACCAGACTTTGTGTTTCAATTTATTTAAAGATCAAGATCTCTGTCTGCTGTCAGTGAATGAGAATATTCTTGTTTACAGTCAGAGGATGCAAATCTCCTTTATAACTAGTCCTTACCTGAAAAGTGATACAATTGTATCCAGTGTAGACAATGCTCTGTGAGCTAAATATCCCAGACTGACACATTGTACATAGCTAGTCCTGCTCTCAGCTGAGAAGTGATACAATGGTATCCAGTCTAGACAATGCTCTGTGAGCTAAACATCCTGGACCCCAGACTGAAACATTGTACATAGCTAGTCCTGCTCTCAGCTGAGAAGTGATACAATTGTATCCAGTCTAGACAATGCTCTGTGAGCTAAACATCCTGGACTCCAGACTGATACATTGTACATAGCTAGTCCTGCTCTCAGCTGAGAAGTATATACAATTGTATCCAGTCTAGACAGTGCTCTGTGAGCTAAACATCCTGGACTCCAG